>NC_053027.1:356170023-356196568 GCF_003073215.2 Triticum urartu | reverse complement strand
CCTCCCTCGTTTTCATTGCCGGATCTGGCTTTTGTCTCGCCCGTGGGCACCGACGGCCGCCGCGTCGACCAGGGGGAAAAAGGACTGCACCTCACTCCCTTCCCCATCGAACTGCATCTCCACCCGTAGAGTGCAGATGCCCTGTCCTCGTCCAGATCGAGGCCATGGCTGCCTCCCCCAAGATCCTCGTCTAGATCGGGGCCATGACCACGCGTGTGCCAAGAACATATCTCCTCCTTTCGGGGAGGAAGGATCCGATGGTGGGCTCCTCCTCGTCTGGTTGGTGGCCATGGACGGGAGACTCTGGCGACCAGATACCCCGCCACCACATCGGCTGCCTCCTCCCCACCTCCGACATCGGCCTCCTCTGCTCTCCAAGATCTCCAGCCGATGCATCGCATGCAGTCCACTCCTGCGAGAGAGCCCACACCACCAAAGACTGAAGTAGTAGCAGCAGTGGGGAGGTGGTCTCCTCCGTGGAAGCGACGACGACCGATGAAAAGAGCAGTAGCGGGGCGAGCAGTCCACTTGGTTTTTGCATTTTTTTTCTTCAGACTTTTGATATGCAGTCTGCGTGTTTTTCATAGTTTTCAGGTTTTGCAAGCCGTCCGGAGTCGATCAAAGTGTGTGCAGTCCTCCACAATCAAAAATTACAGTATGGATTGATGGGCATGTGCGGTTCAAAAAATGAAAAAAAAAACAAAAACTCATGGGCGCGCTCGGCTGGCCTAGGGCGGCAAGAAAAAAATGTGTTTAAAAGGTTCATGCAGTGCACTCTATTTCTGTAAATGACTTTAAATTGTATTTGCAGCTCACTTTGGTTTCACTTGCCTAAGGCGCAGTGCATTCGTTGCAGCTCACACCATTCTTGTTTGTTGACAAAGTTTGAATATGGACATAGTTTGAAAAATATAATGAAGCAGTACACTACCATTGACTATCATCAACACCTGCAGTGCATTTGGTCCTTGATGCCGCTCACTTTTGAAAGTCATACTGCTCACTTGCGCACAACATGGAAGTGTGAAAAAAGATTAGTAAAACAAAAAAGTAATGCGCTTCACTTCGATATATGTTGCGGTCCACTTGCCCTCGTCTCTGCAGTCCACTTTCGTTCATAACAAAATGACAAAAAAAACTCACAAAAAGCTCATCAGAGAAAATTTACGCCCGACAAAACAAATCATGATGTTCACTTAACTGTTTGATACAGTGTGGTTTTCTGTCCGAAGCAGTGCGTTCTTCTGTCGTTCATAAAAAAATGACAACAAAAACTCACAAAAAGCTCGTCTGAGAAAATTTACGCCCGACAAAACAAGTCATGCAGTCCTCTTGTCGGTCTGATGAAGTGCGGTTTTTAGTATGAAAGCAGTGCAGTTTCTGTCTGATGCAGTACAGACGACGATTTTGGATTGTGAAAAAACAGAGTGTCCGCATTTTGTTAAAATCAAAATTGTTCTTAAACCGTAAGAAATCAGAGAGAGTGTTCTACATGAAAAATTTGCGCCTTGTCGATGTCTTTCCAACGGCGTATAATTTGAATCATTCCGATAGCGGTTTGTAAAAATTTCGCGAAACGGCCACTGCCACTCGTCGTCAGCCGCACGATTTTTAAAATTAACTAAAAACGTAAGGAATCTCAAAAACATTTTAACATATGAAAGATGTGCCTCGTCCGTAGCTTTCCAACGGCGTATCATACGCCTCGTTTCGACAAATGGTTAGAAAACTGGAGCGAAAACCGTATCGAAAATTTTAAAAAAAACTTGAAAAACAGAATTCTGCGATTTAGTAAATTTGAAACTGCTCTTAAACCATAACGAATTAGAGATAATATATATATATATATATGTAAAAGATGCGCCTCGACAAGATCTATCCAACGGTGTATCATTTGCTTCATTCCGACGAGCGGTTTAAAAAAACGCGAAAAATGATCGCTGCCACTCGTCATATGCCGCACCATTTTTAAAACTGCTCTTAAACCATGAGGAATCTCTAAAAGTGTTCAACATGGTGAAGTTGCACCTAATCCATAGGTCTTCAACGATATATTACATGCCTCGTTCGGACAAATGCTTTTAAAACTAGAGGAAAAAAGGTACCGAAAAAACACAGCGTGCTATTTTTTGCGACGGGAAGTTCACTCGTGTGAGTACTGTAGCACACTTGGTTCAAACAATGATGTGCACTTGCGTTGAGCGTGCAGTGCAGGAGTGTTATCAGAATAGTTATTCTGCTAATATTAGCAGAATAGACCGGCTTTATATATATATATATATATATATATATATATATATATATATATGCTATATACAGAATCTAGTAAAACAATGTACAAAATGTAGTAATTTTGAAAATATTTTTTTACTATCCAAGTCTGTAATTTACTACATTTACAGAAAAATTACTATATTTTACATATTGCATTACTACATTTTGTATGTATCATTACTGGGGTGTACAGTAAGCTATTCTACACTCATACTTAGTTTAGTATTACTATATACATAAACACTATTCTGATCACGGGATCAGAATAATATTCTGATCACAACCTGAACTTCCCGAGTAACGCGCCTGAACTTCCCTCTGTACGAACCCGATCTTCGGGCTATCTTCGCAACCGTGGCTTCCCCCACGAATTATTCCGGTTGGTAGTGTTGTTTGGGATGTGACTGTAATGCAAATACCCATACCTGCATCTAAATGCTCATTTTGATTCATAATTTTGCATTTTTGTGGATTCACTCTCGGGGCGGATGAACTTGTGAGTGTTTACAAGTTTAATGCATTCACTGGATGTTCTAAAACCTCTAACATGGTGGGAATTTGGTGTAGGTACGAGTTTTGTGGACAATTTGTCGTTAATTTCAATAGATTTGATTTCGAGTTCTGTGTTCTTCGTCCGCGGGAGTGGTTCCATGGCTTCTGTGGATTTGTTGTTTTTATTTGAATATAGAGGGCGGATTTGATTGCAGTAGTGAGATTCGACCGTTCATGTGTTGTTAATTTGACCGGGCAGGCGAATACACCCCTGAAATCAGGCGATTGGATCTCATGTCTGCCCGTGTTGGTTTCGGTTCTTTGATGAGACAGCTTGGTGGCTTTATTGTTTTGATGTTTGGGCGTAGTAGGATATCGTTCGAGGTCGCGTACTGAGAAGGTGTAGTCACCCAAGTGATAAAATCTAAAAAACAAATTCGATAGCGTGTATTTTTTCAATGATTCTACTATCTGTCTTACGAGTTGGACTTCTGCACCTTTTGTGCTAGAACTTTCGTCATTTTTATGCATGTTTTTTAGGTGATGTTGCAATACGATCTGTTCGGTTGATGTTGTTATAAATATTTTGTTAACTTTTTTTCAGAGTACTCGTAAACGTAAATGTGGAGCTGCTCCATAGACACACAAATCATATTTTTTATATTTATTCTGTCTTCGGGATTAGTTTTTTGGATCATCCACATTCTATGGTAGTAGTTGGACTTCCATGGTGCCAGTGATTGAACTTCCTGGTTTGCACATTGCAAGGCGATGCAGCATCGCGCTCTATATTTTCTTTTTTCTTTTTATTTTTTGTAATTTTCAATTTTCTATGTTGGGTTTGAGTTTGTTACGTGGGCAACTATGGGATTATTCCCAAATATGCATGCATACCTTACTTATTTTTTGTAACATGTTTGCATACTTCAAATAGTGGTAGAACTTCAGTATGTGTTTAACATGAACTTACAAGATTTTTGCTTCTGTGTAATTTGTTTTTCTACATGTTCCTTTGATGTTTTTCAAAACACTGAACTTCTGTGTTTTTACAACTTGAATCTACCTTATTTAGAACATTTGATTAGTTAACTTATGCCTTGTGCATTTTGTTTCTTCGACACTAAACATTATTATTCCTAAGGTGTTTCTTTCTTGTTTTTTTATGTCACAGCAATGAAACTTTTCATGAATGCAGGTCCATCTTTTTGACATTGATATTCCAGGAAAAATTACATTCCAGGAATCAAAAACCCTTACTAGATTACTTATGCAATTTGTTGTAGCTAGTGTATAAGTGTGGAGCTGAACCACATGCACATGCATCCTCTTTTCCCTTAGTCTATGTTTTGGTATAGTTTTTTGATCATCCACTATCTTCAGTAGGATATGGACTTCTTTTTTATTAATGGTTGAACTTCTAGTTTTCTAGATTGCATTCCACATTTGCAAGGCGAAGGTGCATGGTGCTCTATATTTTATTTGTTTGGTTTTCTTTGTAATTTTAATTCTTTAGTTGTTCTTTTTATACTTTTGTCTCGTGAGCAATCATGGGATTAGCCCAAGTATGCATGCACTTTTTCCAGATCATCTAGGGGTCGTTGTAGAAGCTGTACTTCTATGTTGTTCATACATGAACTTCTGCTTTTCCTTCTTTGCAAAGTAATGCAGCAAGTCCTCTGCATTTCTTTCCTTTTTATGTTATTTTTCATTCTTTACGTTTGTTTGGATTTTTTTTGACTTAGTCCCATGAGCAGCCATGGAATTGGCCGACGGATATGCATTTTTTATTTTTTCTAACATGTTTTTGTACTTATAATAGTTTGTTGGTCTTCACTGAATAACTATCATGAACTTATGTATGATAATCGTTTTTAACATGTTAATTTGAGGTTTTACAAAACGTCCAACTTCTATATCTTCACTATTTGAACTTCTTATTTATAATTTTGTTTGTTATTTTTGGATTTAAATATTTGTAGACATTGAAATCGGCACTGCGCTTTGACAAATGCGGTAGTGCGAGGCTGAGCAAGGGGTGGGGAGGGGGGAGGGAGCCCCCTCCCCTCCCCTTGCGAGGCAGAGACAGGAACGAGCCGGAGCAGGCGACGACGTGGCGTGCCACGTCGTCGCATGCGGAGGCGAGTCTATCACATCCGCGACCCCACTCTCTATCTTAGGGTTTAGGGTGTTTGCGGTGGGGGTGGAAACAGAATAACCGCATTGCATCTTGTCAAAACTTAGCGCGCAGCAATGCGGTAGTGCATGGCCGAGCAGGGGGGAGGGGGGTTGGGACCCACCTCCCCTCCCCCTGCGAGGCGGAGACAAGAACGAGCCGGAGCAGGCAACGATGCGGCATGCCACATCGTCGCATGCGGAGGCGAGTCCATCACATCCATGACCCCACTATCTATCTTAGGGTTTAGGGTTTAGGGTGCGTGCAGTGGAGGTGGAAACAAAATAACTGCATTGTGTCCTGTCAAAACCTAGTGCGCAACAATGCGGTAGCGCGAGGCCGAGCAAGGGGGGAGGGGGGTTGGGGCCGAGACAGGAATGAGCCGGAGCAGGCGACGACGCGACGTGCCGCACCGTCGCATGCGGAGGCGAGTCCGTCACATCCGTGACCCCACAATCTATCTTAGGGTTTAGGGTGCGTGTTTTAGTTAGATATGAACTTCATCTGTTTTTGTACTTGAACTTCTTCTTTTTTTCTTAGTGTTTATTTATTCATATGCCTTTACTTCTTTTATTAGAGTACTTGAACTTCTGTTCTTTATTTTTTGAACTTCTTTCTCTTGTTTTTAGGTGCATATTTTGTATATGTATTTTTCTTCCCTTGGCAGTGTAGTTGCCATCAATTTTTGGTTTTAAGGATATCGGTAGTGTTGTTGTGTGATCTTATCTCATTATAATATATGCATTCAAATGGTGCATTCATTTATCTATACATGTATTTACTATTTTAGCTATTGGGGGTAAAACTGTAAATTCACCGGTGCTGCAATTCCCACGACAGAGAGGCATTAAGTGAGCATCTCCCTCGCCACCACCTGTCAGAAAACCCCTCAACCCCTGTCGCTCGCTCTCCCCCCTCTCCGTCGCTACGCTGCCTTCGTCGCCTCCAACTCCCCCTGATTTCTCCGCCCCTGTCCCCTGCCCTCGTGCTGGAGTTAACCGGCGCATGCCCCGCTCCTATTTCTCCCCCACGCCCCACTCTCCCTCGCCCAGCCCGCTCTCTTTTACTCTAAAGCGAGGGCGACAACTGCCTGCGCGGTTGCAAGGTGCGCGTGGCGTCGTGGGGAGTGGAAGAACCAACACCGATTCGTGCGTGCGGGGGTTGTTTCGAGAGGTACAAATGCTTCCCCCCTAATGCTTGCTTTTAGTTTCGCCAGATCTGTCGAGTCCGCGTCCTACCCCCTTCTTCTGATGGTTTGGTGGGAGATTAGGTAGGTTCTTGAGCGTGTGGTGGGTGGATTCCATTCCCCCGTGGTCAGATCTGTCTATGAGATGCTTGTGTGTGCTATTTCTCCCTTCAAAGTTGAGTTCATTTCATTTCCCCTTTGGTGATTTCAGCATTCAGATGCATGTAAGAGAAGGTGTGGTGTGATGGTTGATGCTCAATCTGATGTATCTAATTGTCTTAGTATTGTTGATTTCGAATTCTAGATTGTGTCTGTCACATGATAGTTAGTTTCTGGATTATTTTTTTGTTTGTGCTTGCCTATATGTGCTACTGTTTATTTTTTCATACTTGTTGATTTGTTCTAGTTTTTTCATCCTAGGGTTTCATTTAGTTGTTTTTTGTATTTGTTGTATGATTTTTCTACCTCCTAACTATATGCAACCTATCCTCTGTTTTTAGTAGGTTGTTCTAGGGTTTGGAGATCCATTCATCAAGGGGTTGTGTTGCCATGGCTTCAAAACCTTCTCCAGGTATTTTATTGTGGTTGGATCTTGTATTTTAAATAGCAATTTTTCTTATATATGGTTGCCCATATCTTCACTTAGCTGTCTTGTGGGACTGCCCTTTCTTAAATGTGTGAACTTCTAAAAATGGTCATGTGTATGCATTTTACCCTTAGTTTTAGTTAGTGGAGTGTTGCTTAATTTTTATTTGATGAATTGCTGGTGAACTATGTCACCAAGTGTTGTTGGACTTCCCAAATGTTTCATATTTATAGTGTATATCTTTGTTTTTTTGTTATCATTTTCATGGTATTGATATTTAAATTTGCCTGTGAAATACTATTTGTGATCATGCTACATCTTTTTTATGTGCTACTTTCTTGGTTCATATAGTTGAACTTCTGGTTTTAATTATTGTTTGTTTATAATGAAATTTGGTTGAACTTCTGTTATGCACATTTTGTTTTACTGCTTTGTTATATATTATTGAACTTCTGGACATTCATGTTATATGTAGTAGCCCCCTCTGGTGTAGATTGTTTTTATATTTAGTATGTAAATTTTAGTTTGTTTGTTGTGTTTACCACTTTGTTAGGTATTGTTGAACTTCTAGGTATTGGACATTGTTCTAAAAGTAGAAGTCCCATTGGTGTAGGATTGCGTATTAGAACTCAGCTGCCTTTTTACATGCATTTTTTGTAGTTGGTGATGAGTTGAATAGTTCTGAAAAAATGCCTGCGATCAACATGGAGCTTCAGAAGTTAATACTGATGCTCCAATATCTGATGCGGCTAAATCACCCATAGTACTTTGACTGTGATTGCTGAGGTTGCTTCGAGCCTTGAGAATTTTTCAAGCCTCAAGGATCTTGCTTCAGCAGCTCTTGCTTCACCTAGTATGTGAAACACCTTTTATTTTCATTTTAAATTCTTGAGCCATGTTTTTTTAGCTTGTTCATTTTGGTTGTTTTTGTTTTTGTTCCTGACTTTTTTATTTTTTCCTTTGATTTTTTGTGTTCTTTGCAGATGTGTCCACAGAGGAGGAAGCTGTGAACACCATCAATGATGTTTTATCTAAGTTTGGTTTATCAGAAACCCCTGCTGCCGCTGAGGAGGGGGCTCCGTTAGTCAAAGGTTGTGATTCCGTTCCGGATCCTTTGTGCTCTCTTCTTATGTCAGAGACACAGTCGTAGTCTGTTGATGGCACTGAACCTGTCACGCAACCTGAGGATGTGCCTCTTCAGCTTCTTCTGGAGGATCAACGTAAGAGGAAGAAGCAAGAAGATTTTGACAAGAAGAGGGCGGCCTGATGTAGGGTAGGAACCCTAGGGGCCGATCTTTCACGAAAGGAGCGTATCCCGCGAAGAACACGAAGAACACGGGGAAGAACGGAGAGAAATAACAAGGGAAAACATTCAAGAACAAGTCCAATCACACATCCACTAGACAATCAAACACACAAGATCCACAAGGTACATGAACAACAAAGGGAAAGACACAAGGTATGGTTCATCTCCATGAGGAGGTCTTGAAGGGGGCCACCCAAGAGGGGGTCTTGAATCCAAGTGGATCTTCTCTGAAGAGGGGCCGCGGTCTCTCTCGTGGAGTAGATCCGTAATGGATGAGCAAAGCTCTATATCTAAATGAGCTAATACTTTGCTAACCCTAGTACAGAGCTAGGAGAAAAGTATATATAGTCCAAGGGGTAAATTGGGAGAGACATGGGGTGAAACCCCTCTCACTGTGCACAGGCAGGGCGGTTGTACCGGATATGTGAGCGGTTGTACCGCTAGGATCTCAGGAACCGATTTCTGGGGGTGTACGCGAAGGTAGGGAGCGGTTGTACCGGTGGTAGGAACGGTTGTACTAGTCTTGTCGCCTGTACCCGCCTTGCACCGCTTGAATACAAAAGCTGGGCCGGAAGTTGGGCGGTAGTCGAGCGGTTGTACAACCTGTGTGCCTTCAGCGGTAGTACCGCCTGGTGTGGGCGGTAGTACCACTCGTTCCAGACTAGGCGGGTCCTCTTCTTCCTTCTCTTCCATACTTCTCTCACGGATGGTGTAGTTGTACACTTGTGCTCGCACTCCTCCTCCTCGTCCATGGTGTTCCAACAATGCCTATGCAAGCACACGAGAGGAGTGTCAAGTAGTATACCATCCTCGAAGGGGTCAAGTGAACACGCGTAAAGGAGATGATTCACCTTTATGTATGTGAAGTAGATGTCGCATGTGTCACTTGCCGAACAGACAATTGACATGGTGATGTCCATAGGATGCTCCACATCATCCCCTCCCCCTTGGGAATGATCCGACCTCGGATCGAAATCCAAATCACCATGGGAAAGAGATGTCGTCGCCATGTAGGAATGGTCGATCACCAAGTTCTCATCATCTTGAAGCTCGAAATGGGCACTCTCCAATGTCGCACCATCTTGTGATTCCTTCAAAAGGAGCAAAGACAACAAACACTTGGAAAAACAAATGTGGTTAGCGTTAGTGCAAAACCAAGCATTCAAGCGGTGATTCACCCAACAAGTGTCGTCGCCATGCAAAGCATATGGTTTGACAAAGGATTGTGACATGGTATGTAAGCATATCAATCGAGCCCAAGCAAAGAAATCATGGGGATAAGCATGTGAATGTGGGGTAGTGATGCAAATATGTGTGACAAGAGAAGAAGCATATACCTCAAGTTCATAGCAAGCATTCGCAAATTGCTCAATGAAAGGTCTATAGTAGGCATAGGAAGCATTCACAACACCAAATAAAATGAAGTGTCTAAACACATGGGTCAAGTGCAAGACAATCCAAGCATAATGTGCATGGGGTGTAGTGAATATAGTGTGGCACTCAACACAATAGAAAGAGCAAGTGTTCATCATGTGTGAGGCAATCAAGGCAAGCATGTAGCAATCAATGGGACATGGCATATGTGAAGTGATGACATTGTTGCAAGCAAACATATGAGAGGAGCAAGTAATACAAGAATTGGATGCAACACACAAGGCATATATAACATGATGAACAATAAGTCTCATGGTGCAAAGCAACACAAGTAGTATGATCCGCAATAGCCATGTCACCTTGAAGGCGTGTCCTTGTGCATTATTCACAATGCCGAAGTGGTAGGAAAGGTTTTGGAGAAGCGATTCATGGTCAAATGTATGAGGCTCGCTCTCAAGAGCTCGAATGGTCAACTCATGTGAAGCGGAAGTCGACACAAGGTCCAAGTATCCTACACATGCACAAAACAAAGCAAAGAACGTATGCACATGGTAGATAAACACATCATCCATCATGATGGTTCTCTTCTCTTGCACATAACCATTAGAAGCACAAGTGCATGAATAATATGATGCAACAATGGCAATATTCATGGCACTAGGTATATGGTGCAAAGAGGTAAGACAAGCATGCTTCACAAGAAATATGTCAAAATCTCCAAATATATGTGAAAATGCTATGGGGGCAATCTCATTAGCAAGACTAAAATCATTGGTGCACTCAATACATGGAAAATCATCTAGCATGAGAGAGGCAACATATGGAGATATATGACGGCAAGCAATAACAATCATGTGCAAAGCATGTAGATGGTTGTCATCAACCGCATGAAGTGAGCAAGTATGACTCATTGGTGATGCAACATAAGCAGGCATAGTAATCAAGTCGTGCAAGCTAGTAGTGCGAAGATGCAACATACTAGAGGAAATCATGGCAATCATGTCATGTGAGCAAAAAATAGGCATAGACAATGCACATGACATATCGGAAGCATGAACACAAAGCAAGATCATAGTATCATCATAGGCATGGGGCACAAAGCAAACATGGGAATAACAAGTGATACCTCCACCAAGCTTGCAAATACACATACAAGTATGAGAATCAATCATCATGTGTAATGCGAAGCATGGGTCACAAATGCATGGCAAAGGCAGAGGAATAAGCATATCATGCAAAGTGAACATGGCAAGATGGGCATAGAATGATATATAATGGACAATAACCCATAGCCAAGTGAGGGCCATGTAGAAGAAATGCGCGAAGTATTTGCACGAAGAGAGCGGTGGGAAAGACAATCCATGGGATCCCAAGTCATCATTGCTCTCTGGAGCTCGTTTTGTCAACTCATGGGATTGCGAGGTTGACAAGTATTCATGGGTACCTACACAAAAGAGACACAAACCAAAGAAATTGTGCGCATGGTAAATGTACACATCATACATCATGATGTGTATGTGCACGTGTGAGTTAGCACAAGATAAGCATCGGTCAAAGAAATTTGATGCATGGTATAAGAACATATCATCCATCATGAAAGAATAGTTATTGTGTATGACACGATGGGGATGCAAATTTAGCATACAAGTATATGGCACATCAATAGCATGTTTATTCATGGGAAGCATATGGTGCCCACAAGTATTGGGATCATGCAATGAATGGGATGAATCAAAATCTACTAAAGTGTATGAGGAAACTATGGGGGTCTCATCATGAGCAATATTGGAAACATCATATGGAGAAAATGGACAACATCCAAAACAATGCATATCCGAAGCTAGGTGGTCATGGCATGGCATAGGAGGTAAATGATGCAAAGGGAGCATATCAATATCATCACAAGAAAAACAAATGCCAATAACTATGGGCTTGTCATCTATGCGATATGTGCAAATTGGGTTTATATTAATAGCATATGCATAGTCACTATGAAGAGATTGCAAATATGACATATGATTGATCTCATGCATAGAATATGACAAGTCAAGCGGATTGGCAAACATGATGTGACCAAGAGAATTATCACAAGTGATCCTATGCAACATGGCATCACAACTAATAGACTCCACATGGCAATCGTCAAACTCATCATAAATGGGTAAATCATCGCATGGGGAAGTCGCACTAGCATGAAGCATGGTAATAGGTTGATCAACATCATGCAAGCAATCAATGTCAAGAATGTCCACTAGTGGGACTAGAGCATCACCTTCACCTATGTTACCTTTGTCATTCCACTCAAGTGGTGTAGGTGAGGTGGTAAAGACCAAATGGTGGTCATCATCATCAACTTGATGGAACCATGTGGGGGTGCATCAGATTCCACCATGGCCATCGTCTTGTCCAAAGGTAGGATGTAGTCATCCTGAATCGGCGCGTCATCATATATGGGACCTAGAACCAAATGAGAAGACACAATAGAGGTAGAGGTCAAGTCGTTAAAAATCATAGTGGCCTTACATGCCCTATCAACTACCTCACTCTCTCTATGTGGTGGTTCACTCACTCCCTCAAAATAGGTGCACTCAAACTCACATATGGTGGAGTCACTCATCTCACTCAAGTGGTGGAGGTTGTGGCTCTCCTCACATGGGAATTGTGGCAACACATCATATATGGGGCTAGTGGTGAAGTCACTCTCACTCTCAATATGGTGGCAGAAGTCACTCAAGTCATCATACGTCGCCGTGGTCGAAGGGAAAATCCCATGCTCAACCCTATCATCACCGTCGCCGTGGATGAAAGCCGAAGATGGCACATCATCACTCTCGCCTCCTAAGATGGAAGCATCATCCTTGCTCGTCACCATGTCGCTCGCCTCCAAAGCATGTCCCTTGATTGGCTCCATAGTCGTAGTCGTCGCCGCACCATCTTGAAAAAGAGTCATGGAGGACTCGGCATCATCAATGCCACAAAGAGGCATGGAGGTGACGTCAAACTTGGGAGAATCGTCTTGGAGCTCGTTGGGCTTGGACATCTTGGTGCTACTAGCCTCATGCTCATCGTCTTGGAGCTTGGTCTTAGAGAAGTGTGCTTGGGGTCGAGAAGCCTTGGTCTCCATGAGCTCTTGTTCCGCCTTGAGAGCACCAATGTAGTTGTCATCGAGGGACTTGTAGTTCTCGAGGAAGATCGTCTTGGAGATGTCGTTGTGCAATCCCATCATGAAGTGGAACTTCATCGAAATGGGGTCGTCCACGTCGACTCGTCGCAAGGCAATCTTCATCTCCTTGAAGTACGCATCGATGGACTTGGATCCTTGGGTGGTGTTCTCCAATTGGCGTAGAAGTTGTCCCATGTAGGTTGGAGGCACAAACTCTCGCCGCAAAGCTCTCTTCGTCTTGGGCCAACTCATGTCATAGGTCTCCGAAGGTGAGTGAATCCACCATGTGGACGCGTGGTCGTGGAAGTTCCTTGTGGCGCACTTCACTTGATCTTCGGGAGGAACTTGATGTAGCTTGAGGTAGTCGTCCATCAAACGCTCCCACTCGAGATACTCCTCGAGTTCTTGAGTCCCATAGAAAGGAATCGTGTGGTCGATGTCGAGGTCGTATTAGCTCATGGAAGTCGCGGACTTGAGCTTGGGGAGCTTCACTTGAGCGTAGTCTTGGGGTGCTTGTTGGCGAAGATGTCGTATGTCCGTAGGCGAAGATGCCTTGAAGTCGCTTGGCGAAGATGCCAAGGGAGATGGTGAAGTCATCAAGCTGTTGTTGGTGTTGAGCCCTTGACCTTCGTATTTGTGGTGGTGATGGTGTCGATGCCGATGTGACCTTGCCGGAGATGGTAGCTTGGAAGCATGTGTACTTGAGCGTCTTCTCGAAGATGAGGAAGATCGCTTGTAGGACTTGATGAGGGCTTTGATCTCATCCATTGGAGCTGGCATCTTGGCGTCGGTAGAGTTATTCGTGGCATCGAACTCGTCATTGTTGTTGTAGACTGAAGATGAAATGCCTTGCCTATCCATCACAAGACTCGAGTAGAGGTGAGTAGGAAATGAGATGAACAACACCAAGTTACCTTTTCCCAAAGTTGAGGATGTATCCCGTTTCACTCAATGTGAGATGAAAGAATAGTGGAATTGGTACCGGACGTGTTCACTCACACCTACAAACTAAAGCTTATGGAGGAGCTCGGTGAGAATAGTGGCACAAAAATTTAATGCAAAATGTTAGCAAGAGTCAATAATGTTGAAAGAGATTCACAAATTCGCAAGTGAAACAAGTAGACCAATAGCAATATATGGTACATGGAAACACACACACGGATAGATAAATGGGGTCGTGCAACCAAGGAATGGGCACAAAATGTGGAATCCATGGAAAACGCTCGGGTTGCACAACTCAAGAGAGACTCTAGCACAATTGCTCTATAGGCGGATACGACACTTGTGCACAACCTATGATATGCAATATGTATCGACTTTCTATCCCAAGTATGCTATGTATGTATGGTTCCCGGTGTTATGATCCAAGATGATCAGATATGACAATGTGGTATGATGCTATGGCTATTGCTTACAAGCTTATTTGCTCTTTCTCTTTTGCTTAAAAGCTTATTCTTCTTTTTTTTGTATGTCCACTTTGCGAAATGCACAAACCAAGATAGTAATTGTGTATATGCGGGAACAAACTTGAGGCACATGAGATGATATGATACCAATATGATATGGTATGTGTGCAATGTATGGTGTAGATCACTAATGTGCACAAGTAACGTTGCCGGCAATACTCAAATGGCTAGTCTCGATAGGCAAGTAACGCAAAATGGGCTAGGAGTTATCGATGCAATTGCAAGGGAATATACAATGGAGGGGTACCATGATACCAAGATGATATGGAGGTTACCGTCTGCGGTGATGATGAGTGGCGGTGATCTTGATGGAGATACCAATATGATGGAGACTTGTCCCTAAGTAGCCGAAACACCTTAGGAAATGGAAAAACCGCGAACTCAAAATCTCAAATGTCAAATGGTGGTAGCGGGAATGCGGTGGTGGTTGTGATGGGTTTTACGAGTAGGCAATGCGGAAGTGGAGGTTATGGTAGTGTACTATACATGGTGTCGGAGTTGGAAGCACGGTCCCTAAGTAGCCGAAACACCTTAGGAGACACAAATCACAACACAAACAAAATTGGGTTAAGTTGGGTGGTGGGAATGTATAGTGGTCAAGACTATGCGGAAGTGGTGGTGGTGGTGGTTGATGAGGAAGCAACCGTCCCTAAGTAGCCGAAACACCTTAGGAGACTCGAATCGCTACTCAAGCAACCACAAATGCTATGGGGAACAAAATTGGTTAGGTTGCGGAAGGCTATGGTGGTTTTGAGAACGATGTGGTGGAAGCCCTAGGCAAAGATGCCAAAGTTCCAAAAATTTTATGGTGTCAAAAGGTGTTGGGACCTATGTAGATGGATGGAGGATGTCAATAGCTACTCAATGAGCTAAAGAATGCGAAAATCGGACTCCGGATGTGAAAGTTATGGTCAAAACTGTCAATCAGCCGAGGCTGAAACTGGGAGGGGCGGTTGTACCGCTTGCTAGGGCTGTTGTACCGCTCCTGGAGCATCCTGGAGTTCCAGAATTAGTTGGCAGAAGTATCAGGTTATGCGGGAGCGGTAGTACCGCCTTGGGGGCCGGTTGTACCGCTGGTGTCGGGAAAAATTCTCAGATCTGGATCGGGGATGAACTTGGGGCGGAAATGGATGATTTCGGGGGCAAAATTTGATGGATTTCGTGGATGGAAGGTGGGGAAACTTGGGGAGATGGTAGATCTACTCGAAACCAAGCAAATCCATGGATCAAAATCAATAAAACTTCGTCAAACCATCAAATCACAAAAAAAATTGGGGCTAATTTTGGTGGGGATTTTCAAAATTGGGGAGGAACACAACAAAATTAGGCTAGAAAACAATGAGGGGAGGCTCCGAAATCGTGATGAACGTGGCTCTTATACCAAGATGATGTAGGGTAGGAAACCCTAGGGGCCAATCTTTCACGAAAGGAGCGTATCCCGCGAAGAACACGAAGAACATGGGGAAGAACGGAGAGAAATCACAAGGGGAAACACTCAAGAATAAGTCCAATCACACATCCACTAGACAATCAAACACACAAGATCCACAAGGTACATGAACAGCAAAGGGAAAGATACAAGGTAAGGTTCATCTCCATGAGGATGTCTTGAAGGGGGCCACCCAAGAGGGGGTCTTGAATCGAAGGGGATCTTCTCCGAAGAGGGGCCGCGGTCTCTCTCGTGGAGTAGATCCGTAATGGATGAGCAAAGCTCTATCTCTAAGTGAGCTACTACTTTGCTAACCCTAGTACAGAGCTAGGAGACAAGTATATATAGTCCAAGGGGTAAATTGGGGGATACATGGGGTGAAACCCCTCTCACTGTGCATAGGCAGGGCGGTTGTACCGGATATGTGAGCAGTTGTACCGCTAGGAGCTCAAGTACCGGTTTCTGGGGGTGTACGCGAAGGTAGGGAGCGGTTGTATCGATCATAGGACCGGTTGTACTATTCTTGTCGCAGCTGGGGGGAAAACCGGGGCTGTACCGGCCTTGAACCGCTCGAATACAGAAGCCGGGCCGGAAGTTGGGTGGTAGTCCAGCGGTTGTACCGCCTATGTGCCTTCGGCGGTAGTAACGCCTGGTGTGGGCGGTAGTACCGCTCGTTCCATACTAGGCGGGTCCTCTTCTTCCTTCTCTTCCATGCTTCTCTCGCGGATGGTGTAGTTGTACACTTGTGCTCGCACTCCTCCTCCTCGTCCATGGTGTTCTGACAATGCCTATGCAAGCACATGAGAGGAGTGTCAAGTAGTATACCATCCTCAAAGGGGTCAAGTGAACACGCGTAAAGGAGATGATTCACCTTTATGTATGTGAAGTAGATGTCGCACGTGTCACTTGCCGAACGGACTCTTGACATGGTGATGTCCATAGGATGCTCCGCATCACGCCCCCCTTGAGAAAGGTTCTGATGTTCCTGGATCTGTTCATGCGGCTGAGCTCACGGTTGGGAAAGACGTGCCATGTGGCAGTGATGGCACGGTTGTCCCTGTTAAGAAGAAAATCAAGAAGACCGCTGCGAGGAAGCATGTAGTTGGTGGAGTTACTCCTCGGAGGAGCCCATGTGTTTCAAGGCTTGCAGAATTTGCTGAAGATGAAGGGCTAGGCCTTGGTGGTATGCCACGCTGTAGTCCTCGTGTGCTTGCCACTGCCGCGCCTACACCTTGTTCGCTTGGTGCTGGTGCATCTGGTAAGGGGAAGAAATGCGGCGTCAAGCGCAAGGTTGCACCTGCAAAGGTCAACAAGGGTGAGAAGAAGCGTTCTCGTGTTAATCCATAGGACAATGATGATGCTGATTTCAATGCCGATGACGAGGACGATGACGATGATGCCGCTGCCGCTAATCAGGTATGAATGTCTCATTTTTACCGTTTTTAGAGCATTTGTCCCTATTGCGGTAGTTTTTGTGTTTTTAGCACTACCTTGGCGTACATAGCTGACCTTCTGCTCCATATAGACGAATAAATTAGCCGATCTGCTTTGCTTTTATGGTATTACTGCCTTTGTGTACATAGTTGGACTTCTGGATATATACATGAAGAGATTAGCTTAACTTGTTGGTATACATGTTTGATTAGTGCCTTGGTGTACATGGTTGAACTTCTGCTTTTTATATTTCCAACATTTTTGAAAGCATGTTAACTTTTGGTCATACATGGTTGTACTGCCTATGTAGACATAGTTGTACTTCTGAAATACATGTTTGATTAGTGCCTTGGTGTACATGGTAGAACTTCTTCTTTTGTAAATTTCGAACAGTTTAAAAGCATCTTTACTTCTGGTCATACATGGTTGTACTGCCTATGTAGACATAGTTGGACTTCTGAAATGTACTGCGTATGTAGGCATTAGTGGAATTTTGGTGAAGCTTGTGTGTCTCATTGTTCTGCCTTTCTTCCTTGTCATTGCATTTTTTCAGTATCAGCTTGTGGAGCGGCCTGAGAGGAGGAAAAGCGCCCGAAGAAGGTGGCCAAGGAGGAGGTGAGGCGAAACGTTTTAACAAGACGGTTCGCTGCTCACTAGGAGAGGCCAAGGAGTGTGTGAAAATTCTATAGGCTAGGCACAAGACGAGGGTTATCAAGGCTGGTTTTGGTTATATGTTTGACTTGAAGGTTGATTCCAACATTTCTCTTCCTTTGATGGGCAACATCTACCCGAGGATCGACCCTACAACCATGATTCTGGACATGGGTGAGGCGAACAAGGTTCTGCGTATTACAAGTGATGCTATTCACCATCTGTTTGGATTCCCTCAAGGTAGTCGTACCCCTCCTCGGCCCTCGAATGATGGGTTTGATGATGTTGTTATGAGGTTGAAGCGCAAGCTTGGGTACGCTAGGAGTGACGACATCGAGACAAAGGATCTGTGGAATATCCTTGCGGAACTTGTGAAGGACGAGACGAAGGATGATCTTGCTCTGCAGGTGTTTTACATGATTGTTTTCATGAAGGTGGTTATCCCTGGAACGTCTACACGAGTGTCCAGGGAGGAAGCAATGGCTGAGAATCTTCTGTTTGAGGATATGGCAGATATGGACTACTGCCAGTTGGTCGTTGACGATATTCGGAGTGGTGGTGTTTGGTATCAGCAAGGTACTAGCAGAGGAAAAGCTGACACAGGCTGTGCCATCGCGCCGCTTCTTATGTATCTGTACTTCCTTACCATTGCCAAGACGCCTAATACTGACTTGAGGACCCCTCGCATCAATTTCATGGATCAGGTCAAGCTTCTTGAGCTTGCTGCGGCTGACTTGGTCAAGAAGGGTGATTATGACCCAGCCAACTGGGTGTTTGGGAGACTCCTTGTGAGTGTTTATATGCATCATTCTTTCCTGTGTAGTTTAACTTGAACTTCTGGTACTGTCTTCTATATTTTTGTTCCGATGTTCTTCGTTTGTTTTCTGACGCATTGACTTTTGTTCTTGTATGCAGTGGAAGACACATGCTGAGGTTGTGTTATTTAGGGTTATTGAACGTCCTGTTCTAACTATGCCTCGTGCCGCCGGCCTAGGGAGTGGAACTTCCCCAAGATTTGAATTCTCCCGGATGTTAATATTGGTGCCCCCCTGTAGATCCAGGAGGTTCTTCTGCCCGTGTGAGTTCTGCAGGTTGCGTGTCTTCCGAGAATTTGTTTGAAGCTGCCAATGTTTCGCTGGTTAAGATTGACGGTCTTCTTGAAACTTTTTGTGGGGAGTTGGCTCGTGTTCCTTCAACTGTTGAGCGTCTTAGTCGCGTTGATGGGATTCTTCCTCCCGTACACAGATTTGATGCCGAGTCTTCGAAGGAGGTATTATCTATTGAAGCTAGATTTCTTGAAGAGCTTTGTCAGAGCACTTCCCACCTCTGGATTAGTTTTTGGTTGTTCAAGGAAATGCAGGATGCTTGTTGCAAGCCTTTTGAAGATGAGGCAAGTGTTGTTGTGAGACCGACTCAGAGGTAGGATTATGTTCCTTTGGGTCGTGAAGGAGGCCACGTGGAGCATACCAAAGAGGTTTGTTTATGTTGGCTTTTGTTATTTCTTTGCACTAATGTTCATTGTTAGCTTTCAGTTATTACTGTTTGTAGTCATAGGCGACCGTTATTGATTTCATGTGTCGTAAACTATTTCTTTTTAGTACTAGTGTTTCCTTGGTGACCTTCTCTGTTTATAGAACCTGAACTTCAAGAGCTACAACAGCTGAACTTCTATGACTGGCCCTTTTTGTTCCCTTTTGTATCTTAGAGTAGTTTGATATCTGACCTGCTATATTTACCGTATTTGGACTTCCATTATGTGTTAGTTGTGATAGCTGACCTTCTCTGATTATGTAATGTGAACTTCTGCTGATTAGGTATTTTTTTCTACATGATTTTTTTGTAGGCCGTTGATGATGGTACTAGGGTTGAGGAGGATGTTTTACCTGTGCATGAAGCTGCTCCTGTGCATGAAGCTACCCCTGTGCATGAACCTGCTCCCTCGAGTGATGTATTAGTTGATGAGGTTCATGGCAGTGAAGATAAAGTACCATTTTTCTTGTCCATTTGTCTCATTTTTTATTTTTTACTTGTTTGTGCATTTTATCACTATGTGGCCCTTTGTAATGACTTTTTGTTCTTGCCACAGAATGACGATGTTAGTGTTCCTCCAGAGAAGGTTGCAGACAAGTCCGTGTCAGGCACCGGCTGCTCCGACGGGGTGGACCCTGTCGGCGTTCTGGGAACGGGGGTCCCCAGACTTGCCTGCCTGCGGCCTGTGGCGTGGCTCAAAGGGGGGCCCAGCGCGGCCCATCTTCACCAACACAAACCCAAGACCCTCGCGAGGGGCCAAGCCTCGCGGGGCAGACGACGCGGAGCTTCCTCAGGCGTGGCCTCGTCAGGCTGGCTCACGAGGAGGCAGAGAGATCAAGGTGGGGTATCTCACGAGGTGCCCGTGACGCAAGCCATGACGACCGGGGGCGCCAGGCGGGTGCCAGCCCGCGCAGCGTCCTCCCTTCCTCTTTGGTGCAAAGGGGGCAAGCGCAGCCGCGGAGTACCGAGGCATCAGGCAAAGGTTGCCATTTCGGTGCAACGAGACCAAGACCAGGAGGACTACGAGACGGAGGTCACCGTGGAGCCCAAGACGGCGTCATCACCAGAGCTTTGCGCAGGCGAAGACTGCTTTTGTCAGGATAGTTGATACTAGCTAGCCCCCTTCAAATTAGCCCGCCATTGTTGGCTCCCTTCCCGGTCGATATTTGGGAAGAGGACCAGGGCCTCTATAAATAGGACCAGCCACCCACAGAGCAAAAGGAGGATGGGAAGAAAGAGCTGGCCAGAGAGTTGGAAAGGTAGAGAAGATCAGGTAGAGAGAGAGAGAGGGGTGACTGAGCTCCTCCTAGAAGTTCATCGCCCCAGCCAAGAGCAGACCCTCGCGAGGCTGTTCCTCCTTGTATTGTTCATCATCATCAGCCCAAGAGGCAATCCACCACCCCACACACTGGAGTAGGGTATTACATCACAACGGTGGCCCGAACTAGTATAAACCCTATGTCTCTTGTGTTGTTCTTTCCTTAGTTTAGATCCTAGTAAGGCGGAGGAGTGCAGGTAGGTAGGAGGCGAAATCTCCGCGCGCACCCAAGTGTTCAAATCTCAAGGGTCTGCCGGAACCCGAAATCCGACATTTGGCGCGCCAGGTAGGGGTGCGCCGGGATTCGTCTCCCACCACCCCGTTCTCCTCCGACCATCACGACCATGTCTGACGTTTGTCGCGCCCGTGCCGAGCACCGGGCCGCGCTCGCTTCCCGCGTTGCCCAGACGACCCTTGTTGGCGGGCGTCCTTGTCGTTCCCCATCGCCTGCCGTCAACGCTGCCACCGGCCCGGCGGGGGACGAGCAGTGAGCATCATCCCAGCATTTGCCCGTGCGGCAAGACGGCCGCAACCCAACTCCCTCGCTCACCCCAGCTAGTTCTTCGTCCTGCGCGCTCCGCGCGCCCATGGAGCCCTGCATCCTCTCCCCCGCCCATCGCGCTGCGCCAACACCCCCGGTCATCGCAGCCCTCTTGGGCGCTCGTAGGCGCCGCCTACAAGTCACCACGTCAAGCCGTTCATCAGCCGGGTCAGCGCCGCTTCCACGCGGCAGGGGGCTCCCCTGGACCGGGCGGCGCCCGAGACCGGCCTGACCTTCAGCTCGGAGGACCACCCCTCCAACTCGGCCTGCTCGGGTGTGCTCCCCATGCTGTGCACCCCCACCATCTGCCAGGTGGCCGTCACAAGAACCCTCATTGATGGTGGCGCGGGCCTCAACATGCTCTCGGTCGAGGCCTTCAACCTCCTCTGCATACCCCTGGAACAGCTGCAACCCAGCCGGCCCTTCTCAGGCGTTGGGGGCAAGTCGTCCAGCTCCTTGGGACAGATCCGGCTCCCAGTAACCTTCGGCACCTACGACAACTTCCGCACGGAGCTGGTCGACTTCGACATCGCCCCCATCGGCCTCCCCTACAATGCCATCCTCGGCTACCCAGCGCTGGCCCAGTTCATGGCTGCGACGCACCCGGCGTACAACCTTATGAAGATGCCCGGGAGTAGCGGTGTCCTCACTGTGCACGGGGACACCGGGGACGCGCTGCGGGTGCTCAAGCTCGCCTTCAAGACGGCGGCGTCGGCACAGCCCGCCAACTTGGAGACCCCCGGGCCCAAGGGGGCTGCACCCGCCAAGAAGAAACAGTTGTTCACCCAAGACAAGGCAGAAACCAAGCAGATACCCGTCGATGAGGACGGATCCACCAACGCCACTTTCACCATAGGCGCCCACCTCAAACCCGAGCAGGAGAAGGCCCTGGTCGGGTTCCTGCGTGCAAACAAGAAGGCATTCGCTTGGGAGCCCGACCAGTTGGAAGGGATCCCTAGGAGTGTAATCGAGCATCACCTCAATGTGTGGCCCAACGTGCACCCTGTGAAGCAGAAGACCAGGCGGCAGTCCACAGAAAAACAGGCCTTCATCGTCCAAGAGACCCGCAAATTGGAAGCCGCTGGGGTCATTCGCGAGGTCCGATACCCGAATTGGTTGGCCAACGCTGTCGTTGTGCCAAAGAAGGGAGGGAAGGAGCGCATGTGTGTCGACTTCACCAACCTCAACAAAGCATGCCCGCAAGATCCGTTCCCGCTCCCCCGCATCGACCAGATCGTCGATTCCACTGCGGAATGCGACCTGTTATGCTTCTTGGATGCCTTCTCTGGTTATCACCAGATCAAGATGGCGGTAGAAGACGTCGAGAAGACAGCCTTCCTAACCCCGTGTGGGGTGTACTGCTACACATGCATGCCATTCGGGCTGCGTAACGCAGTGGCGACCTTCCAGCGGCTGATGCACATCACCTTGGGCCCGCAGCTCGGGAATAATGTTGAAGCTTACGTCGATGACATTGTGGTAAAGTCTCGGGAGGCCGGGACCTTGATACAAGACTTGGAGGAAACCTTCGCGAGCCTCAACGCAGTGAACCTACGGCTCAACCCAGAGAAGTGTGTGTTTGGAGTCCCCTCGGGCAAGCTCTTGGGTTTCCTCGTGTCCCACCGAGGCATCGAGGCTAACCCGGAGAAGGTCAAGGCGGTGGAAGACATGAGCCCGCCAAAGACCCTCAGAGAAATGCAGAAGCTCACGGGGCGCGTGACCGCGCTACGGCGCTTCATCTCCAAGTTGGGGGAACGAGCACTGCCCTTCTTCCAGCTAATGAAGAAAAAGGGGCCCTTCAAGTGGACTGAAGAGGCCGACAAGGTGTTCCAGGATCTCAAGAGATACCTGACCAGCCCACCGGTCATGGTGGCACCGCGCCCTCAAGAGCCCCTGGTGCTTTACCTCGCCGCCACTCCCTACTCCGCCAGCGCTGCCTTGGTGGTAGTCAGAGAAGAGCGCCGAATCAAAACCGCGGCAGGAGCCCGGGACAAGGCAGAACAGGGACAAGGAAGGCCTACAGAAACTGCCACCGCAGCTGAGGAGGATCAGCCGCCACAGAGGGGCGCACCAGAGGCGGAAGAGGCCCCTCTTCCAGATGGCCAGTCTCAGGAGGCCTCATTGCCTCAAGAGGTGCCACGGTCTCCGCAGGGAGCCACCAGCACTGACGCACTCCACCTCATTGAGCACCCAGTGTACTTTGTCAGCACGGTGCTGCGGGATGCAAGGGCATGGTACCCCATACCTCAGAAACTCCTCCTCGCGCTATTGATGGCCTCGCACAAGCTGCGGCACTATTTTCAGGGTCACCCCATCAAGGTCGTCTCGTCATACCCCCTAGAGAGAGTACTTAGGAGCCCTAATTCAGCTGGAAGGGTAGCTGAGTGGAACATAGAACTGCAAGCGTTTCAGCTCGAATTCAGCACGACCAGAGTCACCAAGGGAGCAGCGTTGGCGGATTTTGTGGCAGAATGGACGGAGGCGCTAGGCCTCAAGGCCGACGAGGATCTGTCCCTGTCCCCGGGAAGCGAGGCGCCAGAAGGCTGGGTCATGTATTTCGATGGGGCGTTCTCCAGGCATGGCGCTGGGGCTGGGGCGGTGCTTATATCGCCCGCTTAGGACAAGCTCTATTACACCGTGAAGCTCTATTTCCAGCAAGGTGAAAAGGTCTCCAACAACATAGCAGAGTGTGAAGGTTTAATAGCGGGCTTGAAGGCCGCGGCTGCCCTGGGGGTGAAACGCCTCACCATCAAGGGCGATTCGCAGCTCCTTGTCAATTTCTCGAACAAGGTGTACGAGCCAAAGGATGAGCACATGGAAGCCTACCTAGCGGAGGTCCGCAAGATGGAGAAGCAGTTCTGGGGGTTGGAGTTGCAGCATGTGCCCCGTGGCACCAATTAGGAGGCTGACGACATCGCCAAACGGGCGTCCAGGCGGTTACCCCAGGAGCCTGGCGTTTTCGAGGAGCGGCTCTTCAAGCCATCAGCCCCGCCGTCGTTATCGAACACGGCTCAGCCCCGGGAGGAGCTCCCCCAGCCACCTGCCTTAGGGGATCCAGCCTGTGGCACGGCCTCAGGAGCACGTCTGCTCCTGACGATGGAACCTCAGCAGGGATGTTGGATCACGGAGCTCCGGAGTTACCTAACGCAAGAGACCCTGTCGGAGAAGGAGGAGGAAGCGGAGCGAGTGGCACGCCAGGCCACGGCATACTGCATCAAGGATGGAGAGCTCTACCAGAGGCGGCCAACTGATGTATCCCTGCGCTGCATCTCCAGGGAGCAAGGGAAGGAATTGCTGGAAGATATACACGGCGGAGATTGTGGACATCATTCATCATCACGGACCCTCGTCGGCAAGGCGTTCCACAGTGGGTTTTATTGGCCCACCGCGCTCAATGACGCCGTCGAACTAGTGAAAGCTTGTGAGGCCTACCAGTTCACGCCAAGCAGATCCATCAGCCAGCAGGAGGCTTGCAGACTATACCCCTTTCATAGCCATTCGCAGTCTGGGGGCTGGATATCTTGGGCCCGTTTCCTCGGGCGCCTGGGGGCTACCACTACCTCTACGTCGCCGTGGACAAGTTCACCAAGTGGGCTGAAGTAGAGGCTGTCCGCACCATTCCCGCGGGTTCCGCGGTCAAGTTCATCAAGGGCATCGTGAGCCGGTTCGGGGTGCTGAATCGCATCATCATGGACAACGGTTCGTAGTTTACCAGTAACCTCTTCAAAACATATTGTGCTATCCTTGGAACGCAGATATGCTACACTTCGGTGGCGCACACCCGAAGCAACGGCCAAGCCGAGCGAGCCAACGCGGAGGTCCTGAGGGGCCTCAAGACCAGGACGTTCAAGAAGAAGCTGGAGGCCTGCGGCAGAGGATGGTACGATGAGCTTCAGTCCGTGTTGTGGTCCATCCGCACAACCGTGACCAAGCCGACTGGAGAGACCCCGTTCTTCCTGGTCTACGGAGCCGAAGCAGTCCTCCCTCACGAGGTCAGACGTCGCTCCGCGCGGGTCTTGGCGTTTGACGAGGCGCAGCAGGACGCCATGCGGGGGATGGACCTCGTGCTGGGGGAGGAACGTTGCCGAGAAGCCGCACTACGAGCAGCGAGGTACCAACAAGCACTGCGGCGATATCACTGCCGCAACATCTGCACCAGAACTCTCGAGGTAGGAGACCTCGTGCTCAGGCGGGTTCTCTCCAGGGAGGGGCTGCACAAGCTCTCTCCCATGTGGGAGGGCCCGTTCAAAGTTGTTCATGTTTCTAGGCCCGGCTCCGCGCGCTTGGAGACTCAGGAGGGGGTGCCAGTCCAGAATGCATGGAACATCCAGTACCTCCGGAGGTTCTACCCCTAAAAAGGCCCGAAGCCTGTGAAGAAGGCGAATGCCTGTGAAGCTATCGCGTTTTGGAAAAGGCCCGGAGCCTGTGAAGAAGGCGAATGCCTGTGAAGCTATCGCGTTTTGGAAAAGGCCCAGAGCCTGTGAAGAAGGCGAATGCCTGTGAAGCTATCGCGTTTTGGAAAAGGCCCGGAGCCTGTGAAGAAGGCGAATGCCTGTGAAGCTATCGTGTTTTGGAAAAGGCCCGGAGCCTGTGAAGAAGGCGAATGCCTATGAAGCTATCGCGTTTTGGAAAAGGCCCAGAGCCTGTGAAGAAGGCGAATGCCTGTGAAGCTATCGCGTTTTGGAAAAGGCCCGGAGCCTGTGAAGAAGGCCAACGCCTGTGAAGCTCGCCGCCCGTGACACTCACGTAATAATGAGTTGGGGATGTACACGCCCCGGAGTCTCAGGAGCGCCGGCCTCAGGCCCTGGGGCTCCCTCCCACGCCCAATGGCAGCACTTAGCTCCGCGCTGGTGAGAATACGTCGAAGACTAGATTAGGTGCCGGACGCGGCTTTTCATTTGCTTTACGCAGTTGGCTTGTTCCTTCTCCTTCGAAGCTTTATTGAAGTTGTTGCCATCTTTGGCTTGTGGTTCTTCAACTTTTCACTCTCCTGCCTCGACTTCTCTTGTGCAAGGCCTCGCGAGGATGGCAGCTGAGCGCCCTCGCGAGTGTTCCTATCTTAGTCGTCCAAAGAATTCGCGGCCTGGGCCCCTTACAGGAGCACCCCTCCAGTCCGTGCTTCACGCGTACCGCGACACAAACAAAGGGCCTGGGTCGGTCACCCCCCCACGGCCGGGGCCGGGAACTATCCACGCTCAGGCACGTAGCCGGAAGGTACGATAACGAAAGCAAAATGATGATTAACAGCAATAACGCAAACACGCCCCCGCGGGGCTCCACACTATTGTCTTTGTTACGCAGGAAAAAGGAAAAGAAAGAACAAATCTGGTGCGGCTCGCCTCACACCGGCCCGCAGGGAAGGCCCGAGCTGCCTCCGGAGCTCAGGCGAACTCCCTCTCGCGCTTCACCGGGGCGCGACGGCGGGTGGACACGTTTCCACCCCCCAAGAAGATACGATGGCGTGGAGGCTGACCGCGGCCACCGCTAGAAGAGTCGCTGCCCGAAGAAGAACCGGAGAAGCTTGAGGAACCCTGAGCGCCGCCGGCCGCGCGAGCGCTGCCCTCTCCATCATCGCCGGAGCTGGGTTCCCAACCGCGGTCGTCACCCTTGGGGCAACACCCT